>NC_056741.1:279010912-279035912 GCF_019279795.1 Protopterus annectens
TTGGGGGGGAAAGGGGGGAGAAGTTTGCGCTGAATCTGTCTGCCAGGATGTTGGCTATGTCTGTAGGTTCGATATATTTTGTACCGTTATGCAACAATTCAGAGCATATCTGGGAGTTTCCGCCCATGTTCCTGACATAACTAAAGGAGGCCTTGTCATTATCTTTAGTGTCTAGGGCAATTTTTCTTTCAAAGCTGGCCTTTGATGATTTTATGAGGGATCGAAGTTTATTGCTAATACTGATCAGAGATGCCTTCCCTTTTTGGGATTTTGCTATGTCATGTAGTAGCTTCCTCCTTCTGTTGTATAGCTTATTTATGGCCGGGATCCACCAGACCGGTCTCCTGTTTTTGGAGGAGTGAGTCTTGGTTTTATTTGGGGTAGCACGATCCATGCATTCCTGCAGGTGCTTATAGAATGCATTTGTAAAGGATTCTGCGATTTGGGCTTTATTATCCTCTGGCCCAGGGGCTTTGAAGGATTCCATCTCAGTCTTGAGAAGTGCAAAGCTGGCTTTTGAGAAATTCTTTACAGTGATTTCCTTGGCTAGGGGTGGGGACAGGATATGGATGTCCAGGGAAATTTGTTTATGGTCTGATCTTACCAATGAGGGGTTTACCTCTGGTGTGGAACATAGAGTCCCCATGTTGGTGATGACCAGGTCCAATATGTTGTTCCCTCTTGTGGGAGTGGTGACCAGTTGTTCCATTGCGTTAGAGTTTATAAATTCAAGGAACCGTTGGGCGAGGGTGTTTGGGCTTGAGTAGTTTTCCCAGTCAATGCTTGGGTAGTTGAAGTCACCCAATAACATAGTGTTTGGAGAGACCTTCATATTCTCCAGTGTTCTCAGGAATGCCAAGTGGGGTTCCTGTAATAGGGAGGGTGTTCTGTAGCAGGCTACAAACTGAAAGGCAGTTTTGCCCACTGTTAGTTGCACATGGATGGTTTCCGATGCTTCGTGCAGTGCCACTAACCTGGAGGTGTAGGTATCTTTGAATATAGATACTCCCCCTCCTTTTGTGCTTCGGTCCGAGTTTTGGGTCGAAATGCATGGTATGAGTTATAACCTGGTAGTGCTGGGGTGCTCTCAGGAGCCTTGAACCAGGTTTCTGTTACTGCACAGACATCGATTTTCTCCATACTGAGGAGAGCCTCGAGTGCGTGCATCTTGAGGTTTATACTTCTGGCATTGAGTAACATTACCTTAAGTTTTTTTATCCTTGGGTTGTCTATGGAGGTGTGTTTGTCCTTTGAGCCTTGCCTAAAAAAGGCACTATGGGGGTGGCAAGAGCCTTGGTCAGTATACGAAAGCCTAAGGGTGACAGGTGCAAGCCGTCCCTAGCGAGGTAACGTGGCTTGTCGAGCATGTCATCCCAGGCTGACAGACACTGGATCCCCTTTGAATGACACCAATACTTTAGCCAATTGTTGAAACTGATCATTTTGTCTTTATACTGTGGCATCATTCTTGGTGAGGGCAAGATGCTACTCAAGGTCAGGGTCATACCAGCCTGGGCTACATGGTCAGAGAGCTCCTGTGTCTCTTTTCATGTAGTTGAGGGAGGTATGTCTCAGGTCATTCACACCAGCATGGACAATGACGGAGTCATACTTGTATTTGCTTTGGAGTGACTTGATTGCTTGCATTATGTGGCGGATCCTGGCACCCGACAGGCAGCTTACAGTGACCTTCTCCTTGTTCAGTCTGGTGAGCGGGACGTCAAGTGTGCCGGACAATAGAGTCCCCTATAACAAGTGTATTTGGTGTGTTGTTTAGCCTTAAGGGCTGTGACTGTGAGGCACACTGATTTTGTGAAATATGTGATTCGTGAGTATTGTTGAGGGGTGGCTGTTGCTTGGATATCTGCTTAGGAGGTCTTTGCTGTTTAGGCAGATTTTTATTTAGAGCCTCCGAGTATGTTTTTGTGTGTTTGTGTTGGGTATGCAGATGCAATAGGTCTGTGTGAGACTGGATTTGTGGTGTGGTTGGTTACCTTTTCCTCCTGACTGACTGTGCCAGTCTTGGGTTGAGAGAGCTCTGCCTCCAGTTTGGCTGTGTAACTGCATCTCTCACATGTATTAGAGTTTGTTGAAAGGAGGAGACGGTTGTCTGTGTACATAAGGCAATTGTAACATTGCCTCAAAATTCCCAGATTCACCAGCTGGACTGGAGAGTAACCTTGAACCCTTGGGCATACCAGATTAGTATAGGGAACTGTTTTTTTACTGATCAGATTAGGGAAGGGAACTGATTTTTCACTTAATCAGGAAGGACTAATCGGGAGCCTAATGCTTATGAGAAGTCAAGGAGGGTGTAGTGCTTTAGTTAGTGTTTCCTTATAAGAGCTGAGCAAGTGCAGGGCTTTAGAAAGAGAATAGAGTGATTACTTTGAGAGTTTGAACAGTTCTAAGGGAAAAAGTGAAGAGCAGACTTTGTGGAGCCTGGAATAGTTTAAACCTGTTTAGGCGGCGCTGCCCGACGCTGCTCAGTGTGCAAAACCGCGCAAAAAGAGAGTTGTAGGGTTTTAAGGGAGAGAGAGAGAGAGATCAAGGAGTTTAGAATTGACCCAAAATGGCCAATAAAACTACAGCTTCTAGGTAGTAACCACTCTTCCAGGGACAGGCAGGCTGTTCAGTGTTAACCACTCCCACTGGTGAACACAGAGACTTCCCTTTAGCCCAAGCAAGCACTGGCCTTCTAGAAACTTCCAAACAGTTGAGAACAGCAAATCTGTAACTGAACTTTCTTAATTTTCAGAAAGTGGGAAAAAAGCAAGATTTTTTTTTTTGTAGTTTAAAGGTAGCAGAGATACACAAGCAGCAACATAATCACAACAGTACAATAAGTGACCCCACACTTGAGTGCTAGGCCAAAATCAGGTAAAATGCAGTTTTTAGAGAAAAAAATGATTTTAAATTAAGTGCAACACAGGAAAGGAAGTAAACAGGCTCTAGATGTGTTCCAAGTACTGTTACTGTTACAGATACTAACTTTAGCAAGCCGGAAAATGCCAAAAAATAGGCGGCAAAGCAGTAAAACTTAACAAAAAATCAGAAGAAAATACTTAAATCACAAAAGTGGCTCCTTTTCTTCACTCAGCGTTTTCTCCCCTTGGTAGGTGCTTCAGCAACAACTAGCAAGCCTGAAAAGACCTTTATCTTGGTGCTTTGTTTTCTACATGTCTCTTGACCATCAGTACTTCATTCCTCGAGGTAGTCATTCAGATGAGTTTCAAGGTCTTCTTCTTTAAGACTTGCCACTTTCCTACAGTAGCATGCTGAAGTGAATACAGCAATGCTAGGCCCTTGGCATATGTGTGCTTCCATATAAATGCTTTCCTTATCTAAATTGTGGAGTGCTGCTTGGATGTAGCTTGCATAAAGCTTGCTTCTGTGTTCCTACTACCTTCTTCATGGTCTTTTGCCAGGATTCACCAGTCCTACATATATCAGGCTGCTTCTTCGCTGTAGGATGAGTGAATTGGTGGAAACTTCCCTTCCCTTCCCTTGTTTAGATATAGCCAATCCCAGTTTGTTTTGGACATAGTCAAAACTGCATCCTGCTTTGCTAGAGAGCCAGTGAAACTAGAGCAAGATTAACATTGACTGAACCACTTTGTGGTCTTCAAAGCAAGCTAGAAGGTTTTTTGATCAGTATAGAGGTGCCTACATGTTTGATATTGGAGATATCCAATGTTATTGTGGCGGCTACATTTGAGTAATGTGTACCTGTTTGTTGCATCAGAGGCTTAAGAAATGCATTTGCAAATGCTTCTGATAGAAGACACATTCTTCATATAATTCAGGTTTGCCTTTTGCCACCCTAATTAAATATCTTTGCTAATGAGGGGTGCCTTCTGGGATTATCTAAAAAGGTGTGTTGGTAGTGAAATTTTTTTAGAAAGACTAAGCATGCATTCTGGTTTCATCAGAGGCCTGGTAGTCTACCACCTATGCTTTCTTAGAAATTTACATTTAAACCTTGAATGGCTTTATTGTTTCTGATAGTGAATGCAATAAGTGTTTATTTTAAAGCTTGCAAAATGTATGATCCTGAACCAGATACTTGCACTATTTTTATTTATTTTTTTTATTTTGACGTTTGTTTACCGAAAGTCTGACTTGGTACGAAGCCAATTTTCAGTGGAGACCCGGGGAGAATCACTCCAGATGCATGTCTTTGTAATGTGGGAGGAAACCGGAGCACACGGAAGGAACCCACATGAACACAGGGAGGACATGTAGACATGCGCACTGAAGGCACTCCAGCCGGGAATCGAACTGGAGAACCTCTTGCTGTGAGGCGACAATGCAACCACTGTGCCATCCAGTACACTTAATCACAGTTTGTATAGTGAGCTAGGCTAGAAGGTGGTGCTACAATCCATGGGTAACTTTTAGCTGTTATTTGTTTAGATAATTTGAGTATTTTTAGTTACTATCTGTTTGAGCCTGATTATGAACCCTCAGCCTTCACTGCATGTCTCCGCACAATTCATCTGGAAGTTCAGATATTAAACTATCCACAATTCTTTTGTTACCTATGGTGTTGTGTTGAACTGTGGGATTAAAGTATGGGTTAATTATTAATGCTGTAAAATCTGATTAATATGTTTGGATATTTTAATTCAAGTTGTAACACCAAGCAAAGTGCATTATTATTATTCCTTATTATTATTATTAGTAGTAGTATATCTTTTTGGCAACTAGGCTGTCAAACTGTTTTGGTCTGTTTTCATTGTGTGTGTGTGTGTGTGTGTGTGTGTGTGTGTGTGTGTGTGTGTGTGTGTGAGGGATAGGAGGCACTGCCTGGTTAAGTGATTTACTTAATGTCACACAGTAAGAAAATGAAGGCTAGAGAATTAAACCAAAGACTACAGGATGGCATTGGTTAGCAGCTGATGGGCCTTAATGCCCTGTGATAAACTTGATTATTGTTGCACAGTTCAGCTGTCCCCAAGCGACTTTTAATAATTAGGAGGAAGAAAACTTTGCTTATTTGAAAATAAGTATAAAACTTCTTTCTATACATAATTTAATAAATGTTTTTTATAATGCTTTATATAGCAAAATATTTAATTTTTCATTTACTAAAGAAATGGAAAAAATAAAGCTTTATACACTTTCAGCATCTTTCACACAGTGCATGGTTCTATACTGACTTGTGCTTAAGAGCTAGTCATCGAGGAAAAATGCTGGTCCTGTGATCAAAGGAAAACATATTTTAGAATTCTGAAAAAAATTAATTCCTGAGTAAAAATGGTTTATAAAGAAGAAGCTGAAAGTGAATAAAAATGGTTCATTGAGAAGAAGCTGAAACTTCAGGTTAGACAAATTGCCATTGACACCTACTTTGCGTGCCTGGCTAGCCATTTTCTTTCAGTGTACATTTCTCCACTGTTTTGTTCTGTACTGCGTACTCTGTCAGATTTTCATTTTAATTTAATTTGCGTTACCTTATTTGACTTGGTACCTTTTGTAAATTGAACTGTGTAACTGGAGAGAGAAGTTATTATGCTTATAATATACATAATGCATATTTGAATGTAGCTGGACAGTGTACAATGAATATAATATTCTAGAATTCCTCAACCATGCTTGTACATTGCACATATTTTATGCCATAAAGAAAGGATCTTCCTTATTGTGCTTTGTTTTGTTTTTACTCTTCAGGCAGCAGGACTGCACTTTCGACATACTGACAACATTAACCACTGGCTCAGTGCAATGTCTCACATTGGATTTCCACCGGTAATGTATGCTAAATTATTTATCCATGCTTTATAAGGTAATGCAGGTGGTATACATGTAATTTGGTCTCTTCTTCCTACCCAGTGTGTCTTGCTACTTAGATGTGACCCCAGCATAAAATATTTTCTTTTTCTGTACTGTATTGAGAAAGTTATCCTAAATGTTGTTCTGCTTGTTTGCTGAAAACAAAATTGACAAGTATTTATTGTAAAAATTGTAAACCGCTTTGGTTTTACTGCTAATTCTATCTCTGCAAATTTCTGTTTTCAAAACACTCTAACAAGCATAAGGATCTGCAATGAGTTTGTTTGTTTCAAGACTCTCTTTTAAAAAAAAAATTGATATTGCATCTGTTCTTACTGTATGCTTCTTGATTATTCATATTTGTTTGTTTCTGTATTTTTGGGAATGGCTGAAAAGGATCTTTGGACGAGACTAGACTGGACCTCTCTGAGTGAGCTGGGGCCAATGTGGATCTTAAGGGTGACCTGGGGTGTGGGCAGTGCCAATAACATTTGTTTTCTGAGGGAGATTGACCTACCCTTATTTCCCTGCCCCACCACTCCTCCATTCATTGGCATGTCTGAGGGCTACTTCCCTCTGTGGACCATAGCCTCCCATAGGTAGTGTTTCCAACTAATGCCTTTACCTCCTGAATGGGAGCTCCCATTCCGCTCTGCCAGCTCTTCAGATGCATGAGCTGCCAATCAAACCCTGGTCACCTGCACTGTAGTTAGGGTTTTATCCCTCTGTGCCATGGTGCTGGCCATTGTTATGTCTGTCTTTGTGTGTGTGTATATTAAGATTGGGAAATGGGTATGCAATGTTCTGGTAGCAGGGTTTGTCATCTATATTTAGGCCCCATTCAATACTATACATGACTCAAAAAAATTGGAAGGAAGATCTCCTATGTCACGTGAAAAATGGAAGGAAGATCTCCTATGTCACGTGAAAATTGGCCACATGAAACATTTTATCCAAGATCACCTAATAGAACAGATTATACAACTCTCTGAGTAGCCTGTCCATGGCCTCCAACTTCCCTGGCTGTTCATTACTGATCTCATCCTCTGTTCTTCTTGATAATGTCTTGAGAATCTCCAACTTGCCATGAGCATCCCAGTTAGTGCCTTATATGAAGCCCACCTGTCCACCCTATCCCATCAATTCTCTCTCTGATGCTTTCCAAATGAGTTATGAACCGTGTTCTCCTTATTATTGAACCCTTTTATTTTTATTTAATAACTTTTTGATCCCAAGTCTGCAGTTGTCCACACACAGGCTTTTATACTCTGGCTAAGCATATGCTGTTACGAAATGGGAAGAGACTGCTAACCATCACTTCTGTCAGCATTTGTTGACCCCCCCCCCCCCGAACTTGAAAGCAGCTTCTAATATGTACAAGGCAAATGTCATCCTTGTCTTTTGTGTAGTATTGTCTAGCTTTTCTGGACAGTGCTGCATTTTAGTTAAAAACAAAAAAAAAAAAAAAAACTAAAGGTTGGGGAAACTGTAGAGCTAACTAGCAATGGTCTGTTGTCAGCATGACCACGTCCAGCAGTGAGCAACAGTGTACTAAATCCATAACCGTGTAGATTCTTTCAATCCTCGACATGTCCTTTGGACCACAAACTCCTCACCAGTACCCTTATTCTTCATTTTTATATGGTCATTGGAGTGTTGCATCAACTGTTGCTGCATCTTTTGATTCACTGCCATTGTCCTGCCTTCCTCAAATGTCATGCCCAATTGCCACATTTCTTCTCTCATGGAGTCCATTTTTTTGACGGATACTCTTATTTCTTGCCTTCTTAGTGTCTTTCCCAAATCTGGGCTACCAAATTATGTCATCTGCTTTCCTGTACATATGACAAAAAACACAGTAACCTGCTCTTACACCTCTCTGCAGCAAGGGTTATTTTGGCTTCATCACCGCTGTCCTCCTTTCTTCATCTGTCCCACAGGGTACACATGGTTGTCCAGCTCGGACACTTCATCTCCATTACCTTCAGCTTCCTTAGTTGTTTTGTCTTCAGTGTTTAAGTTTTGTGCCATGCAAAAACAATGGAAGCAGCATTGTTTTGTGCACCTTACTTTTCAGCTTGGACCACTGAATACCAAAGTACAAAGCAGTCTCCTAGCTGTATCCAGTGAACCTAAGTCTGCCATGTAAAGATCATTGCACATCTTGTGCACATTTCTGCAGGGGGCTTGTTTTACATGCTGGGAGATAAAGGGAAAGTGTCTCCTGGCAATATCCAGTTCCACTGGGCAATTGTCATCACCCTATTAAAAATTCTTACTACTGGTATGAAATCAGAGTAGACACTGTTCCTCATTTCTAGCTCTGTATTCTATTCTCCATCACAGTACATATGCTCATCAACTCTATGGCTGTGCCAACACTGAGATAGCCAGGAAGCCACCACATAGCATCCCAACTTACCAAGACTGGACTGTTCAACCTCCTTCAACAAGGCCTCCTTGGAGGAGTGACTGTGTCAGGGTAAAACATCTTCAGATGCCTAAATCATTATGGCCATCTTCACATGATTATCTCTCCTGCTGATGTTCTGATACTGATACTATTCTACACTTTATCCCTTGTAAGGCTTGCACTAAAGTTTACTCTGACCTTCATTATGGTCGGCATTCATTGATAACTGATCTTCTTGCAGCATGACTGAACTTTGTAATCCAAAAATAAAAATTGCAGCCAACAAAAAATAACCTAGTCCTAACAAGCCAGAACATAAACGAACTAGTTTATACAAGCTAGCTGGCCACAGGATCAACAGATGGGGAGAGGGTGATGGGGATAAAAGAACTGTCATAATCACCTCTTGCACATTCTGAAGTTAGGCTGAACTAGCAACTGGATTCTGTTAGAAATCTGTTTGTGCTTCGTTAGGCTCAAAAGAAACCAAGCAGCCTAATTTCAGAGCATAAATTAATTAATGCTAAAATACCCATATTAAAAACAAAGTAATATATAGTTTCTTGCGAGTTAAAATAATTAACTTCCATTTAATCCCACATAAGTCTAAAGCAGCTACTGTATCATCCAATATCTGCAGCTTAATGAAGTCCAGGTAGTCAGTAGGACTGGCAGAGTGCCAAGAGACCATAATGTTATTTTCCACCACCTTATGGTGCAGTATTGAAATAGAACTTAAAAGACTACAGTAGAATAGCTTTCATACAGTAGGATTCCATAGCTTCCCCTATGAAGTTAAGTGTCGCCTCCCCCCAGCTGGTTATGCTATGCTACTCTTAAAAGCAATTAAATTTAAACAACAATCTACTGCTGTAATCTGATTGCCCACGACACATGAGCTAGCATACAGTGGTGTGAAGGTTGACAGAGGCAGGAGACAGAACAGATAAAGGAAGAAAAACCTACAACAAAAGAAAACAAATGCTGGTGGGGCAAGACTGTATGTGACCAGGACTGCATACCTTTATAATGGTCGTGTACTAGCATTCACAAACAGCATCTAGTTGCATGCTGCTTTGGAGATAAATACATATCTCGTATGCATGGCTTCCTATCATGTCATATGCTTCATTTGACTCATGCACCCTATTAATAATAAAGGCACTCAACCATAGATGCCATATGGCTTCCCACATTACCCACTTCCAGCAAAAAGCAGCATCTTTATCTACTATCAGCAATACACTTGGCCTTCATAAAAATTACATGACTATTCAATGCCTTAAGCAGAGCCTTCCCATCAGTGATGAGAGATGCAGACCCCAGAAAAACTGCTACCTGAAAATGTCTTTAGATTAATTGTCATTGCATTTAGTACCCCAAGCAGTATGGTTTGTTTTGGAGTAGTTCATTTTCAGTAAGCCCATCACTGATGTACCTTAGATCAGGTCTACTACATTTGAAGGTATCTTAGCTTAGTAGCTAGCTGTTTGCATTAGATTTTGCTATGAAAAAATACAACTAGCCTCTGGACAAAGGGCACATTCTACTAGAGTAGTAACTACCTTTTAAGCCATTTTCCCCCTTGCAGTTTTCGATGATATTTGTGCTACATCATTGTGGACTTCACTGAATAATTTTTACGAGCCATTGTAAGCTTAATGTGACATTTACAGTAGGTCTAAGTCAACATGTGGGTCCAGAGCAGTCAGACTATTTCTCTGTGTAAAACTAGTACTTGTAAAATGGAACAGTAGTTTTATTGTGTATTCCATTATAAATCTGAATAATCCGGAATGAAACCTAATGGGCATATGACTTTTAATATGCATTTTTTAGCTCCAAAGTCCGGGTTTGATTCTGGCATTTATGTACTTTCTGGGATTTACATTGTTTTACATTTTCTTTAGGTATTTTTCTTCATAAGACGTACTGCTTAGAAGCTGCTTATAAAGACCAGTGGTTTGCATTATGGAACTTTGTTTACCAGGGCAGTCATTTTTAAGGAACCTTCACATTTGCCAAAACCGTTCGGTAGTAAGCATTATTGCCAGAGTGCTTTGTTCGCCATTGTGGTTCCAAGATGGAGTGCCTTCTCTTAGAAGTCTACATGTCTTCTCTGTCTGTCTGGATCTTTGCTGCATATTCTGGTTTCCTCCCAAGTCCCAGATATCTCATAGGTAAACTGAAAATCCACAAAAATTGCCCTTGGGTGTGCATGTATGTCTTGCAGTGAACTTGCATCCTATCTAGGATTAACTTCTCAGGCTTGTATCCATTAAGTGCCAGCATAGACTCAACCATGGCTTTATATTGAATAAAATGGGTATTGCAGAGTTAACGAAAGTTTAATAAAATGAAGTTAAGTTGTTTCAAAGCAGTGGCAAATTCTCCCTTTGATGGGTCAGCTTTGTTGGCCCTCAGGTGAAGAAACTTGACCCAGGTGCGTGCAGCAGGCAAGGACTCTTTCTGCTGTTGAGTCCGTTTTCCACCCCCCTTCTAGACCCCATCCCAAGGGAAGGCGCTTGCATCATGGGATATGGGCTGCCTCAGCTGGTAAAAGTTCTGTGAAGCAGACTAAGTCCCAACTATCATCTATTTTTTTGACTAGCAGCTTGGATGCTGAATGTGCATGATGGAGGGGGAAGGTAGGAGTGAGCGACAGAAGGTAGCTGTCCTTTCCTAGTATGTAGGAGTGGTAGCTACAGTTGGTTATTCACCACATGTAAGAAAGGCTTGCTGGCAATTGGTGCAGCTGTTGACTGGAAGATGCAGCTTGGTCCTGCCAAGCAGGTGATGGCAACCTTCTGTAGTGTGTGTATATAGGAGCAAGCGTACAGTGGAAGAGGGCAAAGCTTGGCTTTCTGCATATGCAGGCACTGTCAGCCTGCAGGGGGTGAAATTGAAACTTATAAAGAGAAAAAAGCTTGCCTGTATCCTGTATCCATATGACACACAGCTGCTGACTGGAGGGATCCTATTCACCAATATTGTAGCATAACTTTCTTTTGGTTCCCAGTCTAAGGAGAAAGCCAGATTAACTCATAAGAGGAACAGGGTGGCCTTGGCTGTGTTGCAAGGATTTGGAGCCTGTCTCATTTGGGTCTTGATTTGGGGGAGTAAGCTGATACTAAAAGTGACAGGGAAGAAGAATGGTGCAACATAATTTTAGGAGGGGTTTTCAAAGATATCCAGGTTGTATTATGAGGCGTTTACTAGTTGCACACTAATTTGTAAATTGTCTTAGACTATTGACAGTAACAGAATGTTTCTTATTTGGCAGATGTTTTATCCTGAAACAACAGATGTCTATGACAAGAAGAACATGCCACGAGTTATCTACTGCATTCATGCTTTAAGGTAAGAAAAAATGAATTTGTGATTTAATTGATATTTACAGGTTGTCTTTAGACATGCTTTTGAAAGCTCTATGTGTCGGTGCATGTGTCAAAACATGTGTGTCTGTGGGCGTGTGCATGTGCCAGTCTCTGTGCCAATTTGGAATTAAATTTATTTTTAGAAGATGCGTGTCCTCCCTGTGTCCACCTGAATGTTTCCTGTATATTCAAATCTCCTCCCAATTCTCAGATATGTTATAGGTAAATAGATCTTCCAAATTTCCCATAAGTGTGCATATGTTTTTTGTGTGGTGTGTGTGTGTGTGTGTGTGTGTGTGTGTGTGTGTGTGTGTGTGTGTGTGTGTGTGTGTGTGTGTGTGTGTACTGCATTGGACTGGCATCCTATCTAAGATTAATTTATATGCCTTGTACTCACTGTGCTAGGATAGGCTGAGTCCCCTGTGGTAACTAAAGTAATGTTAATTAACCCTCTTTGGAAAGTTCTTGTTTCAATGTTTGGCTTTTTTTTCACCAAAATCCTATGTACAAGGATATCTGTGCACCCTACTGATGCTTTCTGTGAAATAAAGTACCAAATTCATACGCACTCTTGCCCCTAGTTTTGCAGTTCTTTTTTGTCATTTGCACAGTTTGGCTTTTGGGCCTTCCTATTAAGTCTTGCATTCATATGCTTAATTATCGATCTGTCAATCTTTGTTAATTCTTGACCGTTTGGATTCTGTTTCCTTCCTCCAAACAGGCTTGGCCGTTATACAGCTCACTCCATCCAAACTGTTGAGCTAAGACTCTACCCATAATGCCCCTCTGTCTCTTACCTCTGATCTCGTTTGCCGCTCTGTCAGCAAGACATGTCAGCCATTGCTCTCAGCTAAGTCATTTAAATCATTTTCTAATAATCTTAAATATCTTTCACAATCTTTATATATCTTTATGTATTGTTAAATATCTTTAAGGCTATAGTTCTGATTGAGTGTTGAGTAATTCTACCCTGTACTTTGAGTTCTACTATTCGCTCTCTCCTTCATCACCCATTAGGTTTTCTTGTCATACCATTGTTGGTACTTCTCTTTTCCCCTTTTTATCATTTTGGTATTCTTCTCCACCATTGTTGATAGATTTCCTGTCTTTCCTATCCGTGAGTGTGTGAGTGTGTGAGAGTGTTTTGTCAGCTCTTCTTTCCACCAGTGTCAATATGGTGGATAAACCAAAAGGCATGTGTGGTTTTAAGCAGTGCCAAGATTGTGGGAGAAAGATGCCCAATTCCGATGGGCATTTTTCCCATGTTTACTGTTTGGGAGCCCCCCATTTGGAAACTAGTTGTGATAGGAAACTAGTTGTGATATCTGCAAGGGCTTCAGTCAGAGAACGTTGAGTGTTGTGACAAGCTCATCCTAATGGTGTTGTTAAAAACATTGTTTAGTGAAGCTTTGTCCAAGGCTGGCACTGCTAAGCCTGAAACTTCAAAAAAGAGAAGCCACTCGGTGCCTGCTTCTCCCATGGCAAAGATAGCCCACAAGCATAAGACTTCGGTTCTGACTACTTTGGAACCAACAGCTAAGGTACTAAAACTTCAACCTGATGACTCCGCGGCGCTTTCTGTTTCCATGTTTCCCTTGGCACCAACATCTGCACCAGCTTTATTGGTTTCCGGCTCGGTGCCGGCCTCTTCTTCAGTGCCACAGCATGTTTTACCAGCCCTCTCTGTGCCTCAGCAGGCTTTGTCCATTCCCTCGGTACTGAAACCAGATCAAGACCAGCCCAGGATGAGATATTTACCTTCTATAGACCCCTTTGTGGGCCAGCTGCATATCCCCTTCCTAGAATGACCAGAGTCTCCTTCAGGATTCTTAGTTCGGTCCTCCAGGAATCTCTCTGAGTTTGACGTATGAGATTGTCGGATCAACTGTTGATGTCCAGAGGTATTTCTGCCTCTTCACAGGCCTTTCTCCCATCCAGAGTGGGCCTTCTTCTCCCAGGACTCCTACTATATCTTCTCCTCTGACTTCCACTGGAGCTTCGAGCCCAGCACTATGAATTCCCCAATGCCAGCTGTTTCAGTGCCGTCAGGCACTCCTTCCTCTGTGCTGGATGTTGCCCTGCCTTCATTGGTTCCCACTGTGGAACTGGTAGACCTCTTGGGGCCGTGAGCTCTCCACCAATTCTGGGGGGTCTCTGACAGGCACCTGTTTTTTGTACTATGCAGACCTCTGTTCTCGGGACCTTAATAGTTGCGGGTTCTTCCCCTGGTCTTGTTGCGGAGGGCAGACTCTCTGAGCAGGGTGCGACTTCAGTTCCGAGGTGGTCTTTCTCAGTTCCAGGCACCTACTCCACTTTGGGGGACACTGCCTTCCAGGTCATGAAGAGGGTCTTGGCCTCCTCAGGCTCTCAGCAGGTCCCTCCTGCATTAGAGTATTAAATTACTATATCTTCTCGTCTAGAGTTGACACCAATCCCTACAGCAGGACAGCGAGCACTGAACCTTCAAGTTGCCTCTGAGAGGACCCCTCCTCTTAGGAGTCCTCTTCAGAGATCCCTACTGAAGAACCTCCCCGAAAAAAGACTTGCAGGAGGATACACTTAGATTCCCTGGAAGAATCTGTCACTAATGACATGAATTTCAGTGAAGGGAAGGTTCTCCCCAGTCACCCCCTGAAGATGTCTCCTTTGGACACATCCTGGAAATACTAAAGCAGGGGGGTAACTGGAAGTCCCAAGACCCGACCTCTGAGGAAACTGTACTTGAAAGTGTTTGGTGCTCGACTGTCTACTTCCTTTGTGTCCCCACCTGCTGACGATCTCAAGAAGCTAATCATGCAGCGGCCTTGGAAGACTCCTGATATCATAGAGCCTATTCCCTGTAGACCTGACAAAAATCTTATCACCACCAGAGAACCACCAATATCGGACCACAGGTTTAACAGTAGATGCCATGGTTGTGGCGGCTGCCACCAAGAAGGAACTTTCCGATGAAAGTCCTACTGTACATCTGCCTAACAGAGAGTCTAGGACAGTGGACAGGTTTGGAAAGCAGGTCTACGCTTCATCGACCTTTGCCCTTGGGTCCTTGAACTTCCTGGCACACTTTAATAAATTCTAGAGAGACCTGATCAGGGAATTATCAGAAACTCTAGCTGGGGCTGAGTCTAATGAGGTGCATGATAAGGTTGCCTCACAGCTAGCCATCCTGGAGTCTGTATCGTACTCATCCATGCGGCTGATCATGCATGTAGCTGAAGGTATGACCAGAGCAGTGGGTTCCGGCATTGTCATCAGGCGACATGCCTGGATGTGCTTGTGTGATTTCGCGCAGCCCTTCAAGTCTTCCTTCGTTAATGCTCCTTTTAATGGATCATCTTTGTTTGGCCCCAAGGTGAAGGACACAGTAGCCAGGTGTGAGAAGGGTGGTAAGGCCCTGTCTGCTATGGACATTCATTTTTCTACTCCTCAACGATCCTATTCCAGGAATCAGAGGAGTGGAAAGATGTGGTTCAAAAAGTCCCAGGGGGCCTTTCCATGACCCATGTGGCAGGGGCTCCCCTTGGGGCAGAGGGGGAGCTCTTATGGAAGACACCGACCAAGGGGCAGAGGTGGCCCACGAAACCAGGGTTCCAGAGACTTTTCCTCTGGACAAACCTACGAGCGCTCTTGAAAGGCACCCGATTGCTTACCTCTGGAAGCAGTTGGGGGACGATTCTCACTGCACTCAACAGCCTGGTGACAAATAACCTCCGATATTTGGGTGCAGAGAATCATTACCAGAGGCTATCGTATCCCTTTCACACTTTTTCCGAGATCATTGAGAAAATCTTGATGTTCCACCCCATCAGAGGGATCAAGCAGCCAAAGAAATTTAAAAGCTGCTCCAAAAAAGAGTCATCCAAGAAGCCCGACCAGACCAGATAGGATTTGGATTTTGCTCCAGGTTCTTAGTGCCAAAAAAGATGGGGGACTGGAGGCCGATATTAAACCTCATCCTTCTGAGCAAATTTGCTCAGGAGACAAAATTCCGGATGGTCACGATTCAGTCTATTCTCCCCTTTATAGAGAAAATGATTGGATGTGCTCACTAGACCTTCAAGACGCACATTACCATATAAAGCTGGCCAAATGCTCAAGAAGGTTTCTCTGCTTTTGGCTGGGGGCCAGTCATTACCAGTTGAGAGCGCTTCCCTTTGGCCTCACGGCAGCCCCCCAGGGATGTTCAAAAGTATGGTGTCTATCACAGCTCATGCGAGATTACATGGATTCCAGTGTTTCTTTATCTGGAAAACTGGCTCCTCACTGCCTCCACCAGGCATCTACTGCTTCAAGCCATAGACTTCATCATACACTTGTTCAGTGCCTTGGACATAACAGTCAACTACAAAAAGTCTCAACTGTCTCCCATTCAGTACTTAGAATTTATAGGAGCCTGCCTCAACACAGTTTCATGCATAGCTTCTCTACCTTTTCACAGGCACCAAAAGATAAGGTCTCAAGTTCAGCCTGTTTTAGTGAAAAACAAAGTTCCCGCTCTTCTTGTTCTCCAGGCACTAGGATCCATGGCAGCAGCCATGACTTTGGTTCCCTTGGTAAGAATTCACATGAGGATACTTCAGTGGCTTCTGGCCACCCAATGGTCCATTCTTTCTCACCGGATGAATCACCCAATCCTAGTAACAGGATGTTGTAAGAAGGAGCTGTCCTGGTGGATGCAGTCAGAAGACATTCTAATGGGCTGTCCCTTTGCTCTTCTTCAACCCAAGGCCATAGTGACCACGGATGCCTCCCAGATGGTGTGGGGGGGCATTATCTGGGAAGAACAGTCCAAGGCACTTGGTCACCACAAAAGGCCAACTTACACATCTGTGTCCTGGAAATGAGCATGGTGCTCCGGTGCTCCTGGCGTTGCAAGTGTTTCAGTCTGCTCTTCCTCTGGGTACAGTTGCGATCCAATTAGACAACATGTCAGTAGTTTGGTACATCAACAAATGTGGGGTGGGGAACCAAATCCTACCCCCTCTGTCGGGAAGCACTCAGAGTTTGGCAATGTGCAATATCCTCCAACTGCTTTCTTGTGGCAATGCACATCCCGGGGAGCTCCAACGTGATAACGGACAAGTTGAGCAGACACATTTCTACTGCCTCATGAGTAGTCTCTCAAGCCCAAAGTGGCAAAAAATCTTTCACCGCTGGGGCCAGCCTTGCTGCGACCTCTTTGCCTTCCCAGTGAACAACAAATGCAGCAGCTACTTTGCCTTAATCTCTCTTCAGTGAGAGTCCCCAAGAGACACTTTCCTTCTCGATTGGCCATTGGGTCTCATTTATGCCTCCCCCCCCCCTTTTCTCTCATTCCCCTCTTCCTGAAGAAAGCTCAAAGATTACGAGTCAGTGATCCTCATTGCCCCCTTCTGGCCCAGGTAAGTTTGATTCCGTTTTCTATTGCCTCACTTGGTTCACCACCAGTGGATTCAGGACCCAGTTCCAGAACTGTTGTCTCACCAGCAAGGGTTGCGGTATCCTGGTCTACACACCCTCAAGCTCACAGCTTGGTTCCACCAATTGCTTCAGTCACCAGGCACAATGATGTTACTTCCCCTGTCTGAAGATGACTTCTGGCTTTCCCATAGACCTTCCACCAGGAAACTCTATTCCAGCAAAGGGAAAAGATTTTCTATTTGGGCCTCAAAAAACAGCTTAGACCCTTTCTCTGCCTCAGTTGAAAAAGTGGTAGAATTCCTAGCTGCTGTCTTCGATCAAGGAGCTGCTGCCTCCAGCATTAGAGTTAATTTAGCAGCCATTTCTAATTTTCACAATGGATTTGATGACCATTCCTTAATTTCCCATCATCTATGCAAAGTCTTTTTCAAAGGTATTTTACATACTGTATCATACCTCCGTTCAAAGACCCTTTAGCTCCATGGGATCTTACCTTAGTTTTACAGTACCTTGTACTACCTCCCTTTGAGCCAGTGGCCACTTGCCATCTCAAATTTCTTTCCTGGAAAACTCTTTTTTTTCTAGTGGCCATCAATTCTGCCAGAAGAGTCTCTGAAATTCGGGCACTGTGTGCAAAACCACCGTATATCATTTTTCATAAAGACAGGGTATCGTTGAGGACTAATCCTTCCTTTCTTCCTAAGGTGGTCTCTTAGTCAAACATTAATCAATCCATTGAGTTACTAGTTGTCTTTCCCAATTTCTCCTGCAAGGGTGAATATTGTTTGCACTTATTAGATGTTCATAGACAACTAAGGTTTTACCTTGAAAGGATTAAAGACAACAGACCAATTGTTTGTTTCCTTTTTGGGACCAAAATTAGGAAAAGCTGTATCAAAAGTGACCTTATCTAGATGGTTAAGAGATTGTTACTTTCATTTATGAACATAATAACCGAAAATTGTCTGCACCTGTAAGAGCGCATTCAACCAGATCCATTGCCACACCAGCTGTTTTCCATTCAAAAGCTTCTGTAGATGAAATATGTGCAGCTGCAATGTGGGCTACGTCTCATATCACTCATTATAAATTATATATGGTCTCCAGGGGGAAAAGCATCCTTTGGCTCTATGGTTCTCAGAAATAGCCTTCTGTAAGGCCACTGAGGGAATAAAGTAGCTTGGGACTCTGTCCCAACTGTCAAGAATTAATGAAGATTGTTAACATCAGATAAAGAAGTTATGTACTCACCATAACATAACATCTGTGTTGTCAATCTTCATTCATTTTTGACATCCCACTCACCTTCCTCCTCCGGTAGATTTCCTGGAGGATCGAACTCTTTTCCTAGGTTTTCATGAAGGTTTTACCTTGGATATTGCTTCCTCTTGCAATTCCTGTCTACATTCTTCCTATAGTCTGCAAACTTAATCTGAGGTAATAGAGAGAGGGGCATTATGGATAGAGTCTTAGCTTGAGATTTTTTTGGCTGGCGCAAGCTGTGTAATGGCCGAGCCAATTCAGAGGATCGGAACAGAGTCCCAACTGTCAAGAATGAATAAAGATCGACAATACAGATGGAATGGTATGGTGAGTTGTTGTATCTTTCGGCTTTTCCCGGTTAGGGGTCGCCACAGCGGAACTCCGGTCCACTAATGATTGGCAGTAGATTTTTACTTACCAAGTTGCCAGCTCTGACGCACAACCTTCAACGAAGGTACGCCCATTCACACACGTCTCCACACAGAAGACGCTTTAGCTGAGAATCGAACAGGACAACGTCTTTCTGTGAGGCGACAACGCTACCGCAGCACCATCTTTTTTCTTTAGTGCTCTTGTTGCCATTGAATCACCTGATAGTACTTGTACCAGCATTGTCTTTACCATCTTGGGGAAGAGCACTTTGCTCTTACCTGGCAGAAATATTAAAGATTCAACCGAGCTACCAGATGCCAAGAGCTGTGTGTAAACTAGTGGGAGGCCCTTTTCAGAGCTGTAGGAATAGGTCAGAATAATGCAAAAGGGCAAGCTGCTGAAGGCAAGGTTCAGGCCTGAACTTATGTGAGGAATGTTCAGGGTCCACCTGGCTTCCAGAACCTTCATACTGTGAATGAACTCATCCTTAGCCTGTAAATGGTTGAGATTGAGCTAGTTATATGCTTTTGTTAGAGACCTTGGAGCCAAAGGAGTCATGGCCTTTGTTTACAGAGTGGGATGGGAGCACTGCATCTTGTAGATCATGCTCTTCCTTATGTGTGGGTAATTAGCTGTAGCCTAATGTTTGCAGTGAGACAGATAATTGAGACAATCCTAGAGATGAGAAAAGTCCAATTGGATATTACTAGACTTGGAGAAAGCATATCACATAATCCCATGAAATCTGATTTAGGCTGTCCTGTGATGGTCTTCAGTCTTAGAAACTCTGATAGAATTAGAGGAAGCAATGCACAAGGAACCACTAACCAGTACAAACAGCATTTGGACTCTGAGGGTTCCCAGTAGGGATGGGTCTGCATCAAGGTTTAGCTCCAGTCCCACTGTGGTTCATACTGGTGATGGACTTTATTAGCAACCTGATTAGAGAGGACAGATCAACAAAGTTACTGTATGCAGATGATGTGGCATTACGGTCAGACTCTGAACAAGAACGTCAATAAAGGAAATGAGTGAAATGCAAAACTGGAGTCACACTGGATGAAAGTGAGTACAGGTAAGTCAGTGGTAATGGCAGCAAATGTGGGGATTGAAAGGAGCTGTGAATTGAGATAGAAGAGAAAATAGTGGAACAAGTTAACAAATACATGGGTAGGTGATTGAGGAGAGGGCAAGTCTTAATGATGAGGTAAAAGCTAGAGTCAGAGGGGCTGCATCCAACCTTCAGTGTGTGTCAGGGATTGTATATAACAGAAAAATGCCAAAAACTGAAAAATAAGGTGTGCAAAATAGTGGTGTGACCAGTACTACTGGCTGGTACAAAATCCTGGGCAGTAAAGGCAGAGATGCTGGTGAAGTTAGAGATGATGGAAATGATGTATCTGAGATGTGTGGTAGGATGCACACTGGGGGGGGGCATTCAAAGAAATGAGTATCTCAGAGTAGAAGCCCAAGTAGCTTCAACTGCAGAGAGAAAGTCCAGTATAACTGGTTATAGTTTTGTATTCTACTTTCCTGAACAATGTTCAGTTTGGTGAAGATTTGGGACAAAGAATAAGAAGGCAAGAGAAAACAAGGGTGTCCAGCAAAGGGGTGGATGCATGGATTTTGTGACAGAAGACCTGTGACTGTTGGGCATGACTAGTGAATAAGATAGAGTGGGACTGAATTGAGAGTGATGGCGACCAGTTAACGTGACACCCTAACCCCATATAGAAAAACATGGGGGGAAAGTTGGATGCTGCTGCTGCTGATGATTATGATCAGTTGGCCATAGCTCGTGCCTTATAAGTCTTATCCCAGGAATTAGGCTGAGTCACCTCATTTATAGATAGGATTACTTGAGACCCAAGGGCTCTCATTCTTCTTGCTGTCAGGCTTCTATGTGCTAGCAGGTTGTTGTTGAGGATGGTCCATCTGATAGTAGTGTGCTGGATCGCTTATTTCATAGTCTGAACTTCAAGCAGAGATTGGGTTAGTGCCAATTTGTCATGTGTATGTGAGCGCACCATTAGCGAGACTGATCTTAAGCCCATTCCATACCTCACCATACACTGTTTTGGCTAATGTGCAGTCTGTCTTCAGTTCACAACCCCATATGCCATTCTGTGACACACACCCTTCTGTGTAAGCTCATGTCTGGGTGGGTGGGAGGTGCCACAGTACTGTTTTACATTTAGGATGCCGTGAAGAGTTGGTGGAACTTGAGGCCACTGTCTCTGAGATGGGCAGGCTTAATTTGTCTCCGTCAGTACCTCTGCTGCATGAACTTTTCTTTAGAGCTACCCAAAACTGTTGGAAAACAGCTTAAAGTGAATCTCTAGTTGCTATCCCTTCATGGTAGAAATGCCTAGCAGAGCTTCTGTGGAAGAAGCTTAAGGAAAGCTGGGTTATTTCACCCTTGGATTCCATGCATAAAAATGTTGATAGATCAGCCTGGAGTGTACCTGAATCTACTCTTTGGACCAGAAAAACTTTTACCTTTTCAGGCTGTCATCTGAATGGGCTTAATTCTTTTCCATACACCCCAGTGTTGATTTTTATGATAGCTGTTTGATCCTGCATATTTCCTAATGACATCATTGCACTGCCATATTAATGCTTGCAGGGTGTTTGGAGCTTTGCACGTTTGCTGCAGGACTGTTTATTCCTTGTTTTCCTCATTAGAGCTGAGGGCAGTCTGCTGTTTCTCACCAAGCAGTTGGAAAAGCTCAGTGACCTCAGTGAATCTGGGCTGAAGGAGGATATTTGAGACCATCTTCACAGCCTTCTCTACAAGATGTCAAGTCTCACTTTGTAATTCTGACTGCAGAGATGTTTGATTAACTGAATTCTGTCCTCTGTCAAGGAGGAGCGCTTAAGCAAGATCATAGATGCACTTTTTAACCTGCATCTAAATAGCTGCATAGAAAAGTCTGTACTGTTCCACCTTAAACATAATGGTAAATTCAGGAATAAAACTCTGTGGTGGAACTCCTGTATAACAAAACATGGAAAATGAAAAGTTTTAAGAAATGAACATCCTCCTGCTTTAAGACAACACTGTAACATGCCAACAAGGAACTTAAGAGCACTATTAGAAAAGGTAAAGCAGAGTACAAATTTAAAGTTGCTGCAGATCTTTCTCCAGTTATGTTCCGCACACCACTGAGCTTGTCCATAATATCGCACATTCCAATATCAAGGATATATCCTATATATAAACAGACAAGTTTACGCTATCTTTACCCCAATGTTGCAAACAGTATCCCTGAAAATTTATTTTTCCTTGTAAGCACATTGACAAGGATTCTAAGACTTGTTCCAAAGGCAAAAAAAAAAATTTTATTATGGGACTGGATAATAGCCAGGCTGCATTCTTGTCAGTACTGGTTATATTCTGTCTGAGAATCTACTTCAATTGATCACAGGGTTTGTTCATGATGCCTGTAAAACAGCCACTGTGACATGGTCCACTGGATTACAAACTGGCTATTTACTGATCCCAAGTAGTGAAAATTGCATACTCATTCTGAATATAAAATTGTAATTTAGCGGGCTACCCTAGGGATCACTGCTGGGTCTTGTTTAGCATTTATTTTACAGACATCCATTTTAATATCCATGAATTATTAACAAGGTTTGCTGATGACTGCAAGCTGGATTCTCTTATCCACTAATCCAGTGATAGTAAATTGCTTCAAAAGGGCAGGAATATGCAAGTACTTAGTGAACTGAAAAGTGTTTTAACTTGAATGTAAAAAAGGCTGTTACCACCTCGTATGTTATAAAATGGTACTCCTCTTAAACAGTCATGAGAGACCTGGGTAGTCACTTGGACAGCTCTCGCTCGCTGTCTCTCTCTCAATCATTATGTTTCCACCATATTCAGGCAAATCTATCTGTACTATAGTTAATGTCCAAGGGGATGTCTTCAAGATGCAAAGAAATGTTCTGTTCTTACCATGGTACTCTTCTCTAATCAGACCCATCTTTGAATGCAGTGCCCCCTTTGCTATACTCTTGTCTTATCACACCCATCTTTGAATGCAGTGCCCCCTTTGCTATACTCTTGTCTTATCACACCCATCTTTGAATGCAGGGCCCCCTTTGCTATACTCTTGTCTTATCACACCCATCTTTGAATACAGTGCCCCCTTTGCTATACTCTTCTCTTATCAGACCCATCTTTGAATGCAGTGCCCCCTTTGCTATACTCTTCTCTTATCAGACCCATCTTTGAATGCAGTGCTCCCTTTGCTATACTCTTCTCTTATCAGACCCACCTTTGAATGCAGTGCTCCCTTTGCTATGAACAAATCCAAGCATATCAATCAAGTAGAAATGCCGCCCATGATTTAAAAAAATGTAAAAGCCTTAAATCCTTCAGCTATCTCAGTAGATAAGCATTGTGTCCCCCTTATGCTCGGTAAACTAAAAGTGGTCTGTCTTGCTTTTTGAGCCATGGAAAAACTAATGCTATTTGTCCTCTTATTTCTCTGCAAAGCCAGTGGCTCCACAAACACCCATGCTAGGGACTTTTAAAGTTACACCAAGAAATAACACTCCTTGGAGGGGCAGGCTTCTAACTTTACATATTCAAAACAGTGTAAGAAACTTCTCTGTGTGAAAGATTTTAGTCCATATATTTCTAGTTAATCACTGTATATTAATCAGATCAGACAATAGTATTAGAAGTAGTGAACGTAAACTCGTCAAGTCAAAAAGTAATAATAGAAAATATATAATTCTACAGCATTACTAAGTATTCGAAAGTAATCCAAGCAAGGCAGGCAGTCTGTTTCCAGTCGAAAATCCTTTATTAAGTACACAGACAAGCGATCCAAGTAAAACAAAAATAGAGTAATAATTTCCTCACAAGCTTTCTAAATATATATATATATATATATATATATATACTTTTTATCAGGCATGGGAGTGGTTTATTGTGCTGTAAAACAAAGTGTTATTGGTACACATGTTAAATTCACATCCCTTCCCCCATCAGTGTGACATTCGAGCTGGCAGGTGATCTTGAAGGAGATCAGAGTCCGACAGCAAACCAAACACATAAACACACAAAAACATACTCGGAGGCTCTAAATAAAAATCTGCCCAAGCAGCAGAGACCTCCAAAGCAGACACCCAAGCAACCGCTACCCCAAAACAAAACACGTGCAACACATAGCTCACAAAGCCAGTGTGCCGAACAACACACCTGATACACTTGTAATAGGTGACTCTATCGTCAGGCACACTGACGTTCCGCTCACCAGGCTGAACAAGGAGAATGTCACGGTGATCTGCCTGTTGGGCGCTAGGATCCGCCACATAACACAAGCACTCAGGTCACTCCAAGGCAAGTACAAATATGACTCAGTCATTATCCATGCTGGTGTGAATGACCTGAGACGTACCTCCCTGGACTACATGAAAAGAGACATAGAGGAGCTCTCTGAGCATGTAGCCCAGGCCGGTATGACCCTGACCTTGAGTAGCATCTTACCCTCACCAAGAATGATGCCACAATATGAAGATAAGATGATCAATTTCAACAATTGGCTTAAGTATTGGTGTCATTCAAAGGGGATCCAATGCCTGTCAGCCTGGGATGACATGCTCGACAAGCCACGATGCTTCGCTAGGGATGGCTTGCACCTGTCGCCCCTGGACTTTCGGATATTGGCAAAGGCTCTTGCTACCCCCATAGTGCCTTTTTTAGGCAAGGCTCAAAAGACAAACCCACCTCCATAGGTATCACAAGGGATAAGAAACTAAGAGTAATGCTACTCAACGCCAGAAGTCTAAACCTCAAGATGCACGCACTCAAAACTCTCCTTAGCATGGAGAACATCGATATCTGTGCAGTAACAGAAACCTGGTTTAAGGCTCCTGAGAGCACCCCAACACTACCAGGTTATACCTCATACCATGCTTTTCGGCCCCAAAACTTGGACCGAACCACAAAAGGAGGGGGAGTATCAATATTCGTCAAAGATACCCACACCTCCAGGTTAGTGGCACAGCACGAAGAATCAGAGACTATTCATGTGCAACTAACAGTGGGTAAAACTGCCTTCCAGTTTATAGCCTGCTACAGACCAACCTCCCAAACCCAGGAACCCCACTCGGCCTTTCTGAGAACACTAGAAAATATGAAGGTCTCTTCAAACACCATTATATTGGGTGACTTCAACTACCCAAACATAGACTGGGAGCATTACTCTAGCTCCAACACCCTAGCCCAAAGGTTCCTAGAATTTATAAACTCAAATGCTATGGAACAACTTGTTACCACGCCCACAAGAGGGTAAAACATAGTGGACCTGATCATCACCAACATGGGGACTCTATGCTCCAGACCAGAAGTGTATCCCTCACTGGTAAGATCAGACCATAAACT
>NC_056741.1:279040912-279048412 GCF_019279795.1 Protopterus annectens
AGTATTGCTTGGTATTCCTCAGGGAGGGAGGGGCACTGAATTTACATATTAGTTATGTTATTGCTACATTGTTTGATCAATGAGAGGTTCCCTACTTGGTGAGTTATGAATACCCTTCATGCAGATGAGTAGGTTTTCTCCGAAGAACACTATACAAGAAATCACAGCATTTGGGTTTACTCACCTTAAGTTTGTAATTTGTTGGCCAGGTATTGTAAAAGCAGTGACATCATCTCTGTAATGAGCATACTATTTCAAGGTCACTCCAACTTAAAGAGGAGGAGGTATATGTATAGCCCTGTTTTTCATAGTGGTGTGACCTCTGTGTTAGTATATTTAGAGACTAGAGTATGGAGACCATGTCAGGGCTCCCTTGTAAAAACATTTTGTATACTCTGTCTTTTTTCCCATTTGCCACAGTAATATATTGTCAGCTGGTAATGTGGTCCACAGTTCTGTGGGGATAGTAAATTGTAAAACAGATCTTAGAAGTTTATTATGATTTTAAGTAGAGTTGCTATTTTTTATTTACATTCCATGGGCTAAGATAGTTTAATTCCTTGAATAAATCTTCAGGTATTGCTAACCTTACTAGATAGTGGAAAAAATAATAATTTGCCATATATTAAAATGTAGCATTTAGTCCATTCATCATTTTATTAAAGTATTCCCAACTCATTTATTTAAGCATATATATGTTGTGCATATTAGTTACTTTTGAAAATATATTGCCCATGAAACCCAATTTTCTTTAGTGCAGTCTTCAGAATATTTGGTTGAAAACCTTATTTCACAATACAGTGCTTTCAGTTATCAATGAAGTTTTTGATTTGCCTATATCAGGATCGCCTTTAGTGTTTTTATTTTTGCTAAGCTTTTACTCAGCCTTACAGATTGTCAAAGTATACAGATAATACTTTTTCTGTGCTGTGTATATTCCTTTCATTTCACTGTTTTTCTATAAAACAAAACATTGTAATCTTGGGATCTTAAGTTATTGACATTGGTTGTATGCTTCACGCTTAAGTACATACCTATATTGGTTTTAATTGGGCAGCTTTGAACATATGTCTTGTCTGTGGAAAACACGTTTTTATTTGTTAAACACAGCAGAAGATTCAGATGAAAATATTCCAAGCCAAACATTGAAAGTTTGTACAGATGATCTTCTTCTTTCGGCTTTTCCTGGTTAGCGGTCGCCACAGCGGAACTCCGGTCCGCTAATGATTGCCAGTTGATTTTTACGTGGTGAGTTGCCAGCACTGACGCACAACCTTCAACGAAGGTATGCCCATTCATGCATGTCTCCACACAGAAGACGCTCTAGCTGAGAATCGAACTGGACAGCGGCTTACTGTGAGGCGACAACGCTAACGCAGCACCACCACTGTGGATAAAGTTTGTACAGATGATACTCTTCGATAAATAAATGAGGTCAGATATAGCCAAATTTACTATTATTCAAGCTTCCTTGCTAACAATCAATAAAATAATTAATAAAAACTGGTTAAATGCTTTCATCTCAATAATGAACTAAGAGAGCTGTCAAGAAAAGAATCATGGAACATCTAGGGAACATAAGAAGGGGTGGGATGGAGACTCCAGTAGCAACACATTTTATTCAGTCACATGATGTCTCAGAAGAATCTCTCTTTTTTAGTGTGCTGGCTAAACCCAAATTTTGTAACAGAGAGGTGGACAGTAGTAAAATATTAGTATTGGAGTCAAAATGTATCATTCATTTTAGGACATTGTACCCCAGAGATTTAAACCTGGAATTAGACACAAATGTTCACAGTATGTAAATTGATGTTTCTTGTTGTATGGTTAAAAATTCTCACATTTGACTATACTAGTGAGAATAGAATGACACTCTTTCAGTATTATGCCTGTAATTAGCTGGAATCCACTTCAGATACAAATGACAAACAATATGTTAGGGGTTATTTTGAAATGTGATTAATATGTTGGTATTAAATTTAATAAAAGCCAGAGAAAATATATAGTATTATTACACATATCATACATAGGTATGTTAATCAATTCCAGATTTACATTTTTAAAAAAAGTAGAAAAAGTTGTGATTCATTGAGATATATACAGATATATTAATTTATTTTTATAGAATTAATTCAGTAGAATGAAACTAAAAGTGGAAAAATATGTGTAAACATTCGATGTTTGACTTTAAAAAAAAAAAAACATACAATGAATAGTAAAATATGGGCAATGTGTAATGGGCACATTAAGTTACTGATTTGTTAATGAATATTCGTTAATTGAATGTATTAATTAAGATGTATATAAAGAAAGCTGCTTGGTGTAATCATTTATTCTTTGAAGGCGTAAGCCGAGGTGCCAGCTACATCAGTAAAACTTTTTTTTATCCTGATGATTTGTGTGGTTTATTGTTTTTTTGGAGCTGATCGTTTTGGTTTGTGTATCATCATTGAGATGACTTCAGCTTTTAGTTGCCACAGAAATTCACTGTATTCCAAAGAATTCTTCCAGTCGTCCTCACGTGTAGGTATTTCAACCCACTCTAATATCAAAAATAAAAACAGTTTAAATTCCTATATAACTGTGTGCCTAGCCAAAGGTCTCCTATTATCCCATTTTCTAATAATGCAATCATGTTCGTATATCCTTATAATTCTCTTTTTTACCTATATAGAACGCTTGACAGGTCTCACAGTAGGCCAAATAAATTATCCTGTTTTTCTGACAATTGTAACTACCCTTTTTCTTCAAACTTTCAGCGCTTCAATGATGTAGCCTTTTTTATCTGTATTGCTGTAGCAACATTGTTTGCGGTGACCACGTTTTTGTTTTAACATCCAGTGTGCAGTCACCCTTATTTTAACTCATTTTCAACACATTTTGGTGGTCTTCTTTATTTTGTACATTATCCGAGGAAAAATGACTACAGATAAACCAGGAATGTTGCTTTTTCAACAAATCCCAGTTTTTAATATACTCTTGGTAATAATAGGGGCATCCAATGAATAGTAGATCATTTTGACATTTAATATTAATTATGTATACCATTAAAGTTACCCTGTTTAATAATAGGGCCATATTTCAACCCCTCTCTGTCCGAACCATGTGAAAATTGTTTTTAACATATCCATGGAGAGCCGCTTTCACTAAACATGTTAATTTTTCTGCCTCGATTAAGAAGCATTCATCATCAGAAGTCAATCTAGAAATCCTGAAAAATTGCCTTTTCACCAAGCCAGTCTTTTGATGGTAAAGGATGACAAGTTTGGAAATGCAGAAAGCTGTTGCTAAAAGTTGGTTTGCAAAAATACACTAATTATAAATAACCCCTAGCGGTCTTTTTTAACCACAACATCCAAATATCTTATTTTTTCTATACGCAGACAGCAGGTACATTTCAAAAATTGCATAGAATTTTCAGTGTAGTTCTTACATTTGTTACCTTGCCCTTCTGTATCGGAAAGTCATTATCCTGCTATCTCTAATAAGCCACACCATTACTAAAAAAATGATTCCTTAAATAATGCTTCCTTTTTCCAATTTAATAAAATAGCATTTGCAAACACAGGTGCGCAGGAAACATCCATAGCAAACCCCTGTAGCAGTATAAAATATTCCCCTTCAAAATGTATGAAATTGTTTTCCAAAACTAACCCCTTTAAACTTTTAATAATTCTCACCTCCATGTTTAATTTACCAAAACAGACTCCAAAAAAACAATGGAGCCCTATGTCATGGGGTATTGCATAAAAACTAATATCCATTGTGATAAGAACATATTCAGTGTATATGTATATATATATATATATATATATATATATATATATATAAAATGTGTGTGTGTATATAATATATATATGTGTGTGTGTGTCTGTGTGTGTGTATATATATATATATATATATATATATATATATATATATATATATATATATTAAATATATATATTAAATATATAATGTATATTATATATGTATATATATATGTCTAATTTGGTCCAAGAAGACAAGGAAGCCTTAAGAATGTGGGGGCCATCAAAAATACCCCAAAGAATTCCTTCAATAAATTTTGCAAGAGGTTCAATTTGTAAGCCTCCTGCAGAGCCAATTAGCCTCATTGTTGGATCATTTATGTTGGAATATATTTTGGGAATACCAAACCGGGAATAATTGGATGTCATGCCTCTCAACTATAGAGATTTTCACAGAATGTCCAATTTTTTGCCTGCTATTTTTGATGTGTTCCTCATATTGTGGTTTTCTGGTAAATCAATGAATATTGAAGTAATTAAATATTACTAAATAATGACATGCATTTATGTTTCAGGCTTTATATCCTTCAGAAAATATACAATAATACAAATACTGTTATTCTAGCAACTTTCTAAGTTTATAGGAACAATATTTAAATTCTGTCCCTGTTTTGGGGCCTTTGCCCCCTCCTCCCCCATTCTTTCTGGCTTTGTCCAGATTTCTTGCACTGAGAAGTTGAGAGGTATAATGTTCATTCATAAAATGAAAAAGGTCCATTGTAATTTGTGTTCATTAACAAATTATTCAAATAGATGACACATTTGTTATAAGCAATGAAGACTTGGTATCTTGATACAAATTCACGTGCGTCTACATCAGGTAATACAGACATTTCCCCTGAAATACATCACAGAAACCATATTACTAGAACCCCATCTTCATCATGTCTCAAATCTAATGTTTTTGTTATGAAAATATTATTGTTATCACAGTATTCAGTGCTTTATGGTTGAAACATTGGTCTGAATATGGCAAATAAATATTTTATTTACTAATATGTAAATGCACGTTAAAATTGATAAAAAGCATTCATATAAACCAATTGGTACAGTATGTGTGTTTCATTAGTGTATATATTCTGTACAACTATATAATTCTATAAAATATTGCTTGTTTAGTGTGTCTGCCTCCCAGACGAAGATGCTGCTTTTTGGATCCTACCTATGCGGTATAATTTTTTTCTGTTAAAATGATTCTTCTCGAACAGTACCGTAACAGTAAATCTTTGAGGAGAAATCATTAGAGCAGTGGGGAGACTTGACCAGCAAAGTTCTTAAGAGCTGCTTTTAAATTTTTTTGTATGGGCAACCACTTCATTTTGTTTAGCTCGTATTTTCATGCATCATTGTCATAGGAAAAATAAACTTGCTTTACTTCTGGATAGCCTGCCCGGAACCCACCATTTATATTTCTGTCCAAAGTAGCAGGATGTTGTGGCATACATCAAGGCTGTATATAAGCAGTTTCCAGTGTGAGTTTGTCATTTTAATTAAAGCCTGCATTCTAGTATTTAGTCTTACTGCGGTGGTGGTGCTGCGGTAGCGTTGTCGCCTCACAATAAGACGTTGTCCTGTTTGATTCTCAGCTAAAGCGTCTTCTGTGTGGAGACATGCGTGAATGGGCGTAGCTTCATTGAAAGAAGGTTGTGCGTCAGTGCTGGCAACTCAGCACATAAAAATCTACTGCCAATCATTAGCGGACCGGAGTTCTGCTGTGGCGACCCCTAACTGGGAAAAGCCGAAAGACACAACAATTCTAGTATTTAGTCAGTTCTGACTTTAGCGCTTCAGTTGCTTAAATACTGATGTACTTCTAAATGGTAGGACTAGAACTGTCATTGCTGAAAATGCCCTACTTTATGTGGCAAACCCATTCTGTTTTGTCTATAGGCAGCGGGAATTTACTGGTTCATAGTGTTCCTTTTGAGAAGCGAATGGTTAGTGGGCACAGCATTTGTAAGGTGATATATTATTAATGTACAGATGTGAAAGTATGAAATATGAATAGCTTACAGTTAATTTTTAACTCTCTCTCTCTTTCTTTTAGTTTGTACCTGTTTAAGCTAGGTATGGCTCCTCAGATACAAGACTTGTATGGAAAGGTGAACTTTACAGGTATGGACAAATTTATTGTGACATATTATATGTGGTTTAACTCTTACTGAATGAACTCCTTGGCAATTAAAACAAACTTGTAAGAAGTTTAGAATGTAACCTACTATGAGGTGATTCCCCAGGCAGCCAAATGCATTCCAGTACTGTAACTACTCTGCATCGGGATTAATTTGAGAGGTATTCATATTACTTACTTAAATATTGAATTTAGTGGTTAATGTCCGTCAAAAGATGTCGGACATACCGGTTGAAGTGACAATTCCAGATACTAGAACAAAGCATCCTGTCATGCCAAGGGGGCATATATTCCATCTTGTTTTGTTTCCATAATATTATTCCTCTTAAATTTTCTGTCACCATCCATACTTTTACAATATAAACCCAGTCCTTTTATTTATATATATATATATATATATATATATATATATATATATATAGATATAGATAAATATAATAACAATAATAATAATAATATATATATATATATATATATATATATATATATATATATATATATATATATATATATATATATATATATATATATATATATATATATATATATATATATATATATATATATATATATTTATATATATATAGATATACATGTGTATGTGTATATATAGATGTGTGTGTGTGTATATACATACACACACATATACATAATATGTGTGTGTGTATAGGTGTCTATATGTGTATATCAGGGAAAAGAAATACAATAAATGGCACTGCCTTGTGATTTCTGGGGTAAGACCAATTTGAAGTAAGCATATGAATTTTGGATAGTCTTGAGTATGTAGTCAGTAAAGACAAGGTTGTCAAAGAACTGTGCTTTTTGTTGACTTTTTCAGTTGATATTCTTGCCATTGGGTAAAATCTTACTGCTGCCCATATTATTGGTCCTTGTGTCTTATTATTGGTCCATTTTAACATTCTGGACATTTGATTGGGTAAGATGTACCCTATGGTGTTTATGTATTGTTCATTTGTACATTAGTTTTTGTCACTGCTGTCATTAGTTGAATTGCCAAAGTTAGCTTTTTTCATTGGTTATCACAAGTAATCGTGATCACTGGTTGTATTACTGTTAGCAGAATTTTAATAGGATGTATATACTCCTTATTTGAGTATTAGTTTTGGTTATTTTGGAAGGGTGCGTGTGTTTTTGAACACCTTTTTTAAGCTTACTGTGGTAGTAGCTAGCAGTACTGAATATGTTGAATTAACAGAAGAAAGCGGTCAACCATTTAGCTTTTATTTTGTGGTATTTTTTTAAGTGTTTTGCCAAGTTTTTCAATGGAATTAAAGGACTTGCTTGCCATGTACTGAGTTTATTTGGGATTGTGGATTTGTATTCAATACCTGAGTTTGGTTCTTCTTGATTTAAGTTGTCATAAACATCTTGTTTGTTGGAAGACAGACTTGTCCAAGTCCAGCAGTGATCAGAATGCCTGACTAGTATTTAGGTCTTGCAGAACAGAGTATTTAAAAATATTTCCTTCATCATTTGTGGATTAAGGATAACTTTTCATTTACTTGGGTTATAACCATTCTTATGTCATTCATATTTGAA